>NC_057803.1:683442260-683470381 GCF_018294505.1 Triticum aestivum | reverse complement strand
TTAGCCGCCGGCGAGGCCCGAGACGGCGGAGGGGCTCGGGATCGCCGCTCCGGCGACCATTCGGGCGGCGGAGACCACCCACACGAAGCCCAGACTCGCGCGCGTCTAGGGGTTCATGCGGGAGGCTGCGGGGGCGGCGGAGCTCGCCGGAGCGGAGCTCGGGGCGGCGGCCGGAGTTCGGGATAGCGCGGGCGTGGGGCTGCAGCTCGCGTTCGAGCGAACGGAGGGCACATGCGGTAGCTACGAGGCAGCAGGAGCACATCGAGCTATCTACGCGAGGCGGAGGTGCTCGAGGGCACGGAGCTCGCCGGCCATGGCGGACGGCGGCTTCGGGCGCTCGCGGGGCCGCGGCTACAGGGCACGCGCGAGAGAGAGAGGTGAGGGGAAAAGAAGAGGGGCTCACGGCGGACTCGCAGAGCAGGCCGGTGTGCTCGGGGACGTCCTGCGTCCGGCGAATCGACGGCAATGGCGGCGAGGTCGATCTCCGGCGTCGGTGGTGAAGAAGACAATGGTGTCGGTGATGGAGCGCGTCCGGGGGTGCGTGGCTTGACGAGGAGGTAGAGGGGGTCGAGGCGGAGCTGGGAAGCGTCTCAGGGAGGCGAGGGGAGGCCGGTGGCCGTGGTGGTTCTCGTCGGCGGCGGCGGTCGCGTTCGGTGGGAGTGAGGGGGAGCCAGAGGAGGAGATGAGCGAGAGGGAGGGGAAAAGGACCAGGGCGGTTGCGTGGCGACGTGCAATCCATCCAGAGCGGCGAGGGGAGGACATGCAGACAGGGAGGGAGGAGGCGTGGCGCGGTGGCGCGCGCGCGCGCCGGCCACACTCCGTTCCCCTGTCGGGAAGGAAGACGACAGAGGAGGGGGAGCCTGGTGGGCTGGGCCACCTCCCGGCTGGGCCGGCCTGCTGCGGCTGGGCTGCACAGGGGAGGCCCCAGGTAAGCCCCTCCTTCTTTTATTTCTGTTTTTCTATTTTTTTCTGACATTTGTTTGATTTAATAAATATATTAAATCATTTAATTTTATTATGCCAATTTTTGTAGGGGCTAATGGTATTATTCCAGAGCTCCTTTAAAGATGACATAATTTTTGGGCCATATTTCATATATATAGAAATATCTTTCCAATGCAAATATTTATCGAATTAATCCAAATGGCCAAAATAAATGTCCATGAGCTCCTAAAAATATTGTTTTGATTTTTATCTCTATCCAATATTTTCAGAGGGCAACATGAGCATTTTCTTGGACCCTTTTGGAGAAATTTTTATTTGGATCATTTTCAAAAATGATTCTGAGGGTTCCACCAATCCTCATTTCAAATTTAAATGAAATTTAAATATGATGCACAAATGGCTAGCTAGCCTAGGTCATACCAGACTAGGGATGTGACAGGGAGAGGGGGCCCCTTCATCTTCTTCTTCCTTGACCTCCTCCCTAGATGGGATAAGGGTTTCCTCTTTGGTCCTTGGCCTCCATGACATGGGAGGGGAGAGAGACCCTCCGAGATTGGATCTGTCTCTCTCTGTTTCCGCGTTCTGTTCTGCTGCCCTTTTACCGTTTCGTATATATATGGAGATCCGTAACTCCCATTGGACCGAAATCTTCGCCGTGATTTTTTTAACCAAAAAATAGCTTTCTTGCAGCCGAAGAAGGGCATCAACCGCCTTACGGTTGGACCACGAGGGTCAGGGGCATGCCCAGGGGGGTGGTGCGCGCCCCCCTACCTCGTGCCCACCTCGGACACCGTTTCATGTTGATCTTTCTCCCACATTTTCCAAATATTCCAAAAATAAGCTCTGTCCGTTTTTATCCCATTTGGATTCCGTTTGATATGGATATTCTGCGAAATATAAAAGATGCAACAAACAGGAACTGGCACTGGGCACTGGATCAATATGTTAGTCCCAAAAAATAATATAAAAAGTTGCCAAAAGTATATGGAAGTTGTAGAATATTGGCATGGAACAATCAAAAATTATAGATACGACGGAGACGTATCAGCATCCCCAAGCTTAATTCCCGCTCGTCCTCGAGTAGGTAAATGATAAAAAAAGATAATTTTTGATGTGGAATGCTACCTAGCATAATCTTGATCACATATCTAATCATCGCATGAATATTAAAACACGAGTGATTCAAAGCAATAGTCTATCATTTGACATAAAAACAATAATATTTCAAGCCTACTAATAAAGCAATCATGTCTTTTCAAAATAACAAGGCCAAAGAGAGTTATCCCTACAAAATCATATAGTCTGGCTATGCTCCATCTTCACCACACAAAATATTCACATCATGCATGATAACCCACAAGTATAGGGGATCGCAACAGTTTTCAAGGTAGAGTATTCAACCCAAATTTATTGATTCGACACAAGGGGAGCCAAAGAATATTCTCAAGTATTAGCAGCTGAGTTGTCAATTCAACCACACCTGGAAACTTAATATCTAGAGCAAAGTGTTCAGTAGCAAAGTAATATGATAGTAGTGATAACGGTAGCAAAAGGTAACAGTAGTAAAAGCAATGTTTTTGGTATTTTGTAGCGATGATAGCAATAGCAACGAAAAAGTAAATAAGCGAAGCACAATATATGGAAAGCTCGTAGGCAATGGATCAATGATGGAGAATTATGCCGGATGCGGTTCATCATGTAACAGTCATAACCTAGGGTGACACAGAACTAGCTCCAGCTCATTGATATAATGTAGGCATGTATTCCAAATATAGTCATACGTGCTTATGGAAAAGAACTTGCATGACATATTTTATCCTACCCTCCCGTGGCAGCGGGGTCCTTACGGAAACTAAGGGATATTAAGGCCTCCTTTTAATCGAGAGCCAGAACAAAGCATTAACACATGGTGAATACATGAACTCCTCAAACTACGGTCATCACCGGTAAGTATCCCGATTATTGTCACTTCAGGGTTAACGGATCATAACACATAATAGGTGACTATAGACTTGCAAGATAGGATCAAGAACACTCATATATTGATGAAAAAATAATAGGTTCAGATCTGAAATCATGGCACTCGGGCCCTAGTGACAAGCATTAAGCATAACAAAGTCATAGCAACATCGATCTCAGAACATAGTGGACATTAGGGATCAAACCCTAACAAAACTAACTCGATTACATGATAGATCCCATCCAACCCATCATCGTCCAGCAAGCCTACGATGGAATTACTCACGCACGGCGGTGAGCATCATGAAATTGGTGATGGAAGATGGTTGATGATGACGATGGCGACGGATTCCCCTCTCCGGAGCCCCCAATGGACTCCAGATCAGCCCTCCCGAGAGGTTTTAGGGCTTGGCGGCCACTCCGTATCGTAAAACGCGATGATTTCTTCTCTCTGATTTTTTCTCCCCGAAACTCAATATATGGAGGTGGAGTTGGAGTCGGAGAGGCAACAAGGGGGCCACAAGGTAGCTAGGGGGGCGCGCCCTAGGGGAGCAGGCGTGCCCCCACCCTCATGGAGAGACGGTGTGCCCCCTGGCCTTCATCTTTGGCAGGTATTTTTCTTATTTTCTGGAAAGTGTCTCCGTGAAGTTTTAGGTCATTTCGAGAACGTTTGCTCCTGCACATAAATAACACCATGGTAGTTCTACTGAAAACAGCGTCAGTCCAGGTTAGTTCCATTCAAATCATTCAAGTTAGAGTCCAAAACAAGGGCAAAAGTGTTTGGAAAAATAGATACGTTGGAGACGTATCAATGCACAACCCCGATGACAAGCCAAGCAATTGGTTCATACTTTTAATGCGCTTCAACATTTTCAACCCTCACGCAATACATGAGTGTGAGCCATGGATATAGCACTATTGAAGGAAATATGCCCTAGAGGCAATAATAAAGTTATTATTTATTTCCTTATATCATGATAAAAGTTTATTATTCATGCTAGAATTGTATTAACCGGAAACATAATACATGTGTGAATACATAGACCAACAGAGTGTCACTAGTATGCCTCTACTTGACTAGCTCGTTAATCAAAGATGGTTATGTTTCCTAACCATGGACAAAGAGTTGTCATTTGATTAACGGGATCACATCATTAGTTGAATGATCTGATTGACATGACCCATTCCATTAGCTTAGCACCCGATCGTTTAGTATGTTGCTATTGCTTTCTTCATGACTTATACATGTTCCTATGACTATGAGATTATGCAACTCCCGTTTGCCGGAGGAACATTTTGTGTGCTACCAAACATCACAACGTAACTGGGTGATTATAAAGGATCTCTACAGGTGTCTCCAAAGGTACATGTTGGGTTGGCGTATTTCGAGATTAGGATTTGTCACTCCGATTGTCGGAGAGGTATCTCTGGGCCCTCTCGGTAATGCACATCACTTAAGCCTTGCAAGCATTGCAACTAATGAGTTAGTTGCGGGATGATATATTATGGAACGAGTAAAGAGACTTGCCAGTAACGAGATTGAACTAGGTATGGGATACCGACGATCGAATCTCGGGCAAGTAACATACCGATGACAAAGGGAACAACGTATGTTGTTATGCGGTCTGACCGATAAAAGATCTTCGTAGAATATGTAGGAGCCAATATGAGCATCCAGGTTCCGCTATTGGTTATTGACCGGAGACGTGTCTCGGTCATGTCTACATTGTTCTCGAACCCGTAGGGTCCGCACGCTTAAGGTTACGATGACAGTTATATTATGAGTTTATGCATTTTGATGTACCGAAGGTTGTTCGGAGTCCCGGATGTGATCCGGACTTGACGAGGAGTCTCGAAATGGTCGAGACATAAAGATTGATATATTGGAAGCCTATGTTTGGATATCGGAAGTGTTCCGGGTGAAATCGGGATTTTACCGGAGTACCGGGAGGTTACCGGAACCCCCCAGGAAGTATATGGGCCTTAGTGGGCCTTAGTGGAAGAGAGGAGAGGTGGCCAGAGATGGGCCGTGCGCCCCTCTCCCCTTGGTCCGAATAGGAGAAGGAGAGGGGGCCGGCCCCCCTTCCTCCTCTCTCTTCTCTTTTCCCCCCTCCGCGAATCCTATTCCAACTAGGAAAGGGGGGAGTCCTACTCCCGGAAGTAGTAGGACTCCTCCTGGCGTGCCACCTCTTGGCCGGCCAGCCCCCCTTTGAGCCTTTATATACGGAGGCACGGGGCACCCCTAGAGACACAAGTTGATCCGCATGATCATATTCTTAGCCGTGTACGGTGCCCCCTTCCACCATAATCCTCGATAATATTGTAGAAGTGCTTAGGCGAAGACCTGCGACGGTAGTACATCAAGATCGTCACCACGCCGTCGTGCTGACGGAACTCTTCCCCGACACTTTGCTGGACCGGAGTCCGGGGATCGTCATCGAGCTGAACGTGTGCTAGAACTCGGAGGTGCCGTAGTTTCGGTGCTTGATCGGTCGAGCCGTGGAGACGTACGACTACATCAACCAAGTTAACGCTTCCGTTGTCGATCTACAAGGGTACGTAGATCACACTCTTCCCCTCTCGTTGCTATGCATCACCATGATCTTGCGTGTGCATAGGAATGTTTTTGAAATTACTACGAAACCCAACAGTGGCATCCGAGCCAGGTTTTATGTGTTGATGTTATATGCACAAGTAGAACACAAGTGAGTTGTGGGCGATATAAGTCATACTGCTTACCAGCATGTCATACTTTGGTTCGGCGGTATTGTTGGACGAAGCGGCCCGGACCGACATTATGCGTACGCTTACGCGAGACCGGTTCTCCCGACGTGCTTTGCACAAAGGTGGCTAGCGGGTGACAGTTTCTCCAACTTTAGTTGAACCGAGTGTGGCTACGCCCGGTCCTTGCGAAGGTTAAAACAGCACCAACTTGACAAACTATCGTTGTGGTTTTGATGCGTAGGTAAGATTGGTTCTTGCTTAAGCCCGTAGCAGCCACGTAAAACTTGCAACAACAAAGTAGAGGACGTCTAACTTGTTTTTGCAGGGCATGTTGTCATGTGATATGCTCAAGACATGATGCTAAATTTTATTGTATGAGATGATCATGTTTTGTAACCGAGTTATCGGCAATTGGCAGGAGCCATATGGTTGTCGCTTTATTGTATGCAATGCAATCGCGATGTAATGCTTTACTTTATCACTAAGCGGTAGCGATAGTCGTGGAAGCATAGGATTGGCGAGACGACAGCGATGCTACGATGGAGATCAAGGTGTCACGCCGGTGACGATGGTGATCACGATGGTGCTTCAGAGATGGAGATCACAAGCACAAGATGATGATGGCCATATCATATCACTTATATTGATTGCATGTGATGTTTATCTTTTATGCATCTTATCTTGCTTTGATTGACGGTAGCATTATAAGATGATCTCTCACTAATTATCAAGAAGTGTTCTCCCTGAGTATGCACCGTTGCAAAAGTTCTTCGTGCTGAGACACCACGTGATGATCGGGTGTGATAGTGTCAGAGTAAGTGACCACAGGTAGCCTAGCCGGCTCCCCCTGGCCTTTCTGAAAAAATTACGAGCCGATCCGGCTCTCAAGAATCCAAGACATGGGGCCGCCTTCTCCTGGCCGGCTGTCTCCCAGGCCGGCTATTGGAAGGCGGCCCGACATCCGCCCTCATGAAGAAAGCCGCGGGAGGGCCGACTCCGAGGAGCCGGCTGCGAGAAGGCCGAATCCAAGGAGCCGGCTCCCATAAAGCGGTCAAGACCGTACCCCCGAAGTCTGCATCCACATAACGGCGATGTGACGGGGCGTGGCTACAGTGAAGCCTGCCACCCCCGAATCCCGGAGCGCGCCTGGCACAGTGCGCCGTACAGGTGGCCATGACCCGTCCGGCGCAGCACTGTTGCCACACTGACCCTGATGTCATCCACGACGGGCTACCAGTATGGCCCACGGGCGGTGGGCCCCTTCAGGCAGAGAATCACCTGAAGTTGCCTGGCCTCCCCCAGTCGGCCCGAGACGGAGCCGGCTCTCTCCAGCCGGCTTGACACCCCCTCGAAGGAGACACCCCATTAAGGAGACAAGACGCGGTGAGGCTACAGTGGTCACCCGCCAAACGGCAGCACTGTAGCCATGCTTACCTCGATGAAGCCCTCGTCACCAAGATTGAGCAACAGTAACCAGCCACCGACAAGGCCCTGGACAGTGGGGCCTGCCTGTCGACCAGGGAGTCGGCAGCCGGCGGGACCCAGCAGCCGGCGGGCCCCAGCAGCCGGCGCAGAAGCCGGAGAGCGAAGACACAGACGGCTGGGCCCCCCGCCCAACCGGATTACCATTGTACCCCGGGGGGTAGGCCTATATAAACCCCCCAGGACACCCATGCAAAGGGTTGATTCCCTGCTAGTCTCAGACACCACATAGGGAGGAGAAGAGAGCAAGCCAAGCCCTTCTTCCTCCTCTCGCCGAATAGCTCAAGGAGCACCGTGTAGCTACTTGTCCATCTAGTGACCATGCGGAGACCCCGCAGAGCAGCAGTAGGGGTGTTATCTCCACGGAGAGCCCCGAAGCTGGGTAAGATTCACCGGCGTGCATGTCTTCGCCTCATGCCGTTTCCAGGCACCGGCGATGTTTTACTAGTTCCCACAATGATAAGCCACCCGCTGGCATATGTCGCACCTACCACCCGACATTTGGCGCCCACCATGGGGCCAGGTGCACCGTCGTCCGGAAACCTGTTCTGGACGGGAACCCTCTTCCTCCCTCGCGAGCGTAGCTAGCCCGGCACGCCCGATGGCGCTTGACACGACACACTGCAAGGCGTCACCAACGCCTGCGCAGCGAGCAGCCTCGCTGATCTCCTCGACAAGACCCTCATCTCTGACGAGCTCGCCTCCGACGCGGGCACCGACCACCTTGTCAACCTCCTCGGCTGGCTCCATGTCTCCGGCGAGCGTGCTGTGGACTTGGAGTCGGTTGGCTCCACCGATCCGATGCCTGTCGACTCCGACACGGCCTCGTTCGACACCTTCCCCACCAACGTCATGATCTACAACGACCCGCTTCCCCGAGCCGATGGCTGCGACGCTGTCACCACCGAGGTGATGGTCATCGGCCACGACGGCGCTGCTGACGAGAGCGCCCACGACGCCCCGCACGCGACGGTCCACGACTTGTCCATCCCCCTCCCGGCCGACGCCGACGCTGAAGCACTGGACGCTCGCCGCCTCGCCATCCCCGCGGAAGGCCGAAAATTGGTTTCCATGAGACGCCTCGCTGAGGCCCACCGACGCGAGGCCGACCGCGCCGCCTTTGGCATGCCGCCCCCAGGCGGGCCCAGCCTGGTCGGCGTTGTCGGACAGCGCAGCGCTGTCGTTGCCGACACGCTAGGAGTCGACCGCCGAGTCTACGCCACTCCACTCGAGAACCTGCGCGCCACCCAGGCGGCCGTAGACGAGCTAGACGGACTGGGGGCCGAACAACTCCCCCACATGACCCGGCACATCCAGCAGCTGATCGATGCAGCCGCGCAGTGGCACGAAGCCGATGCCCGCGCGGAAAGCCCTACCCCGCGCCGAGATCACGGCGCGACGTCCCAGACGCCGACTGCGGGTAGAGACCGCGCGCGGTGCGAGAAAGAGCCGGCTGCCAGCCGAAGCCAAACCCGGATCTCCATCGAGCAAGACGCAGAAGGCCACCCTCGGGCCGTGGAGTGGCAGGGCAACTCGTCTCCACCTCGGCCCCGTGGAGAGAGATATCCCACCCCTCCGCCAGTGGCGCGTCCGACTCTCAGCGTCCGACTAGGTCGCCGCGAAGGAGTCGGCGAAAACGACGCCCGCCATCGGATCGACCGCCTGGCGCGATCCCTGGCGCTGGAAGAAGAAGACGATGTCGGTCCGCCTTGCTTCGGCCCCCGCATCCGCGACGAGCCCTTCCCCAAAGGGTTCTCGCTCCCAAGAGACACGCCCAAGTACAACGGCTCTGTGAAGCCGGAAGATTGGCTGATCGACTACTCCACAGCGGTTAGCATAGCCAACGGCAACCGACGCGTTGCCGTGAAGTACATGCCCCTCATGCTGCAAGGCACGGCGTGGACCTGGCTCAACAGCCTCAAGCCACACAACATCAACAACTGGCTAGACTTCACAGAAGCCTTCGTCCGCAACTTCACCAGCACCTACAAGCGGGCTCCCAAGCCCAGACAACTCTCCTTGTGCGTACAAGGCCCCGCCGAGTCAACTCGCGACTACCTCACGCGTTGGGCCGAGCTCCGCAACTCTTGCGAAGGGGTGCATGAGGTGCAATCCATAGAATACTTCACAGCCGGGTGCTGAGAAGGCACCCTCCTCAAGCACAAGCTTCTCTGCGACGAGCCGACTACCCTCGACGAGCTTCTGGACATAGCGGACAAGTATGCCACCGCCGACTCCTCAATGAAGACCGAGCTCTGGGTAGACACGTCCGGAAAAGTACTCAACCCGGCGCCCAAGACACCGGCTGGGGATTCCGGCCGACGCCCACACCCGAACGACCACAAGCGCAAGGGCCCCGCGCCGCCTCCTGCCAGTCGGCAGGTGGCCATAGTTGAAGACGTGCCGCCCGAAGGGCGGCCCGCGCCCAAGAAACCCAAGGGCGGCAGGCCGGCTTGGCAGCCGGCCTTCTCCTACGAGAAAAATCTCGACGCCCCGTGCAAGTTCCACAGCGGCGCGAAGCCGTCCAACCACACAACCCGGAAGTGCCATTGGCTCACCCGAATCTCCAAAGGCGAAGGGCTCGTGCCGCCTCCGCCTGCCGGCCCGCTGCCTCCGGTTCCGCCGGCGCCGGCCGCTCGGCCCACAGTCGGAGCCGTGCATGATGAGTTCCCCGACGAGCATGCCACCTATATCGTCTTCACAAGCCAGACCGAAGACCGGCGCAGCAAACACCGAGAGGACCAGGAAGTCAGCATGGTTGCTGCCAACCCCGCCAGCACATGCACTGGTCAGAAAAACCTATCAGCTGGAGCCGGGCCGATCACCCAGAGGTGATCCCATCTCCCGGCTCTTATACGTTGGTTCTGGATGCCACCCTTGCAACGGACAGACGCGCCGCCCGCTTCTCCCGTGTGTTGATAGACGGCGGGAGCAGCATCAACATCTTGTACCGCGACACCCTGGAGAAGCTGAACGTCAAGACAAAGCAACTCATGCCTACTCGAACAATGTTCCATGGCATCGTACCCGGCCTGTCCTGCGCCCCCGTTGGCAAGATCAAGATTGATGTACTTTTTGGGGACAAGGAGCATTTCCGCCGGGAAGCGATCTGGTTTGAAGTGGTGGACCTGGAGAGCCCTTACCATGCATTGCTTGGCCGACCTGCCTTGGCCAAATTCATGGCAGTTCCCCACTATGCATACCTCAAGATGAAGATACCAAGCACCAAAGGCGTCATCACCGTAGCCGGCGATTACAAGAAGTCCTCTGAGTGCGCAGCAGCCAGCAGCCGGCTGGCCGAGTCCTTTGCGATTGCCGAAGAAAAGAAGATGTTGGACCGAGTCGTGGCCATAGCCGGCAAGCAGTCGGCCTTGTCCCCCGATCCCAAGGAGCATGATGCTCAAGGATCTTTCCAGCCGGCCAAGGAGACGAAGAAGATACCTCTTGACCCCGAGCACCTAGAGAGGTTTGCCGTCATCGGGGCAAACCTACAGCAAATAGGAAGGCGAGCTCGCCGATTTCCTCCGTGAGAATCAGGACATCTTTGCATGGTCCCCCAAGGACATGCCGGGCGTCCCGAAGGAATTCGCCGAGCACAAACTACACGTCCGGGAAGACGCAAAGCCAGTCAAACAACCCCTTCACCGACTGTCGGAGGAGAAACGCAGGATTGTGGGAGAGGAGATAGCCCAGCTTCTGGCAGCCGACTTCATTATGGAAGTTTTCTTTCTAGAGTGGCTCGCCAACCCGGTCCTCGTGCTAAAGAAGAACAACAAGTGGCGCATGTGTATAGACTACACGAGCCTCAACAAGGCCTGCCCCAAAGATCCCTTTGCCCTGCCGAGGATTGACCAAGTGATAGACTCCACGGCCGGATGCGAGCTGTTGAGTTTCTTGGATGCTTACTCAGGGTATCACCAGATAAAGTTGGACCCGGCAGACCGCCTAAAGACCGCCTTCATCATGCCATTCGGAGCCTTCTGCTACCTGACTATGACATTCGGCTTGAGAAATGCCGGTGCCACTTTCCAGCGTTGCATGCAGAAGTGCCTCCTCAAGCAACTCGGCAGGAATGCCCACGTCTACGTAGACGACATTGTGGTGAAGACGGAGAAGCGCGGCACCTTGCTGGAAGACCTCAAGGAAACATTTGAGAACCTACGCCGGTTCCAAATCAAGCTTAACCCCGAGAAATGCGTGTTCGGAGTGCCAGCCGGCCAGCTCTTAGGCTTCCTGGTCTCCGAACGCGGCATCGAATGCAACCCAGTAAAGATCAAGGCCATTGAGAGAATGGCGATTCCCACCAAACTTCGAGACGTCCAGAAGTTTGCCGGATGCTTGGCCTCCCTAAACCGCTTCATCAGCCGGCTCGGAGAGAAAGCTCTCCCCCTCTACCGCCTCATGAAGAAGACCACTCACTTCGAGTGGAATGACCAAGCTGACCAAGCTTTCCATGAGCTGAAGAAGATGCTGGCCACACCGCCAGTCCTAGCGGCGCTGACTGAGAAAGAGCCCATGCTCCTCTACATTGCCGCAACCAGCCGGGTGGTCAGCATCGTCATCGTAGTCCAACGCCCAGAAGAAGGCCGAGCCCAGCCGGTCCAGAGGCCGGTGTACTATTTGAGCGAGGTGCTGTCTACCTCGAAGCAGAACTACCCGCACTACCAAAAGATGTGCTATGGCGTGTACTTCGCCACCAAGAAGCTGAAGCCCTACTTCCAAGAGCATCCCATCACGGTCGTATGCACCGCCCCGCTAGCCGAGATCATAGGCAGCCGGGATGCATCCGGCCGGGTGGCGAAATGGGCCATCGAGCTGGCCCCTTACACGATCTTCTACCAGCCTTGCACCGCCATCAAGTCCCAAGCATTGGCCGACTTCCTCGTCGAATGGGCCGAGACCCAGTACCTACCGCCGGCTCCCAACTCCACTCATTGGCGCATGCACTTCGATGGGTCCAAGATGCGCACCGGCTTGGGAGCCGGCATCATCCTCACCTCTCCCAAAGGCGACAAGCTCAGATACACGCTGCAAATTCACTTTGCCGCCTCCAATAACGTGGCCGAGTACGAGGCGCTCATACACGGGCTCCGGCTTGCCAAAGAACTCGGCATTTGCCGGATCCTATGTTATGGCGACTCGGACTTGGTGGTCCAGAAATCATCCGGCGACTGGGATGCCAAGGACGCAAATATGGCAAGCTACCGCTTCCTCGTTCAGCAGATCAGCGGGTATTTTGAAGGATGCGAATTCCTCCACCTACCGCGAGCCGACAACGAGCCAGCTGATGCTCTGGCTCGAATAGGCTCCACCCGGCAAGCAATACCAACCGACGTCTCTCTACAACGCCTCCTCAAGCCGTCTATCAAGCCGTCTCCAGAGTCCGATTCCATCTTCGTGCCGCCTGACCCCAACGCGGCCGGGTCTGGCTCGAAGAACCAAGCAGGTGGCCCGGGGACTTTGATAGTCGGCCATGGGGTATCAGCAGGCGGCTCGGGGACTTCCATAGTTACGCCCAACCCGGGGACTGCCTCACCCGGCTCGGGGACTGCGGTAGTCGGCCCGGAGACTACACCAACACAACAGGCGGCGGCCGACTCGAGCATTTCACCGCCCAGCCCGCCCGCCCTGGTCACAGTAGCCGTTTTGCAATAGAAGAAGTCGCAGCTCCGTCATGGGCTCAATCCATCCTCAACTTCCTAATAAACCAAGATCTGCCGGCTGACGAAGTAGAGGCAAGACAAGTCCAACGCCGAGCCGGAGCATACACAATCGTCAACAGAGAGCTCGTCGAGCGCAGTGTTACTGGAGTCCTCCAGCGTTGCGTCGAGCAAGAGAAGGGCATTGCAATCCTCAAAGACATCCACCAAGGAGAATGCGGCCACCATGCGGCCTCAAGATCACTCGTCGCCAAAGCCTTCCGCCATGGTTTCTTTTGGCCGACTGCTTTGGATGACGCCAAGGAGTTAGTTAAACATTGCAAAGGGTGCCAACTCTTCAGCTCAAAGCAACACATGTTGGCTTCAGCACTCAAGACCATTCCCCTCACCTGGCCCTTCGCCGTTTGGGGACTGGACATGGTGGGCCCATTCAAGACGGCGCGCGGCGGCATGACACATCTGCTTGTCGCCGTGGACAAATTCACCAAATGGATTGAAGCAAAGCCGATCAAGAAGCTGAATGGGATGACTGCCGTCACATTTATCGCAGATATAACAACTCGGTACGGCGTGACACATAGCATCATCACGGACAATGGCACAAATTTCGCCAAGGGAGCCTTGGCACGCTTCTGCGCGACGCAAGGCATCCAGTTGGATCTAGCATCCGTCGCCCACCCGCAGTCAAACGGCCAGGTCGAGCGAGCCAACGGCCTCATCCTTTCCGGCATCAAGCCCCGACTGATCGTACCACTCAAGCGTTCAGCCGGCTGTTGGCTCGATGAGCTGCCGGCTGTCCTCTGGAGTCTACGCACTACACCAAACAAGTCAACCGGCTTCACCCCTTTCTTCCTCGTGTATGGTGCCGAGGCGGTCATCCCAACTAACATCGAGTTCGACTTGCCTCGAGTAACCATGTACATGGAAGCGGAGGCCAAGGAAGCACGAGAAGACGGCGTCGACCTGCTGGAAGAAAGCCTGCCGTTAGCCCTCAGCCGGTCCGCCATCTATCAGCAGGGCCTGCGCCACTACCACAGCCGGAAGGTCAGGCCAAGATCCTTCCAAGAGGGCGATCTTGTGCTCCGGCTGATCCAGCGAACAGCCGGCCAGCACAAGCTCTCGGCCCCTTGGGAGGGCCCCTTCGTCATCAGCAGAGCCTTAGGCAACGACTCCTACTACCTGATCGACGCGCAGAAGCCGAAGGAACGAAAGAAAGACGACTCTGGCAAGGAGTCGGAACGACCATGGAACGCCAACCTCCTCCGAAGGTTTTACAGCTGAAATGCAGTATGTATCACGCTAACTTTTGTACTAAGTACGAGACAATAGGGCCCCCGAGGAGAGCTCGGGGACTGCCATCTTTTGTCTATAAATGAAAAGTATCATGCTTATGGCCTTGTCATTGCATTCACTTTTTTCCGTCTGGCACCGGGTTCGACTAGTCGGCCCGGGGACTGGCCGCCTGGAGTTATATTAGAAGTCCTACCCGCAGTTAGACAACTAGTGTGCCGGCTCCCAAGCCTTCTCTTGCCAAAAGTCGCATTTCGAAGAACCGGCTGTCCGGCTGGCAAGAGTTAAGGGCAGGAACGGGTGCCCACACGAAAAACGGCTAGGGACTAACGGACTAATATAACAAAAGCCAGTTTTTCTCCCACCGCCGACCGGCTACCAAAGTAGCCGGCCGGCCGGCTTCCATTCACCTCGCTCCAATCTAAGAAAGCTTGAGTACTTGCTTTCCCAGAAGGGGAAGACGACAAAGGAAACAACCTAAGGATAAAAAGCATACGTGAATGGAAACCAAACATGCACACGATAATATTTACATAAAAGACCTTCAAAAGGCCAGCATTCAACATAGTTTGGATACACCCCCAGTGGGTGGAACTGCGGAAGCTTAATAAAATTGTTCAGAAGGCAACAAGCAGGAAAAAACAAGGACGGCAGATTAAGCCGGCGGAGCGACCGAAGAGCCGGGCAGGTCGGTGGAGACGACAGTGCCGGCTGGAGGAGCGGCCGGCTGGCGAACCTCGGCATGATCACCGCCTCCCGCAGAGGGCGTGCTTGTGCGCGCCTCGTTGCTGGAGGCACGGTCAGGCTGAGGCTGGCTGGCTGTTCCACCGGCCGGCTCGACGTCTTCGTCTTCCTCTACTTCGCCGTCTTCGCCTTCGTCGCTGGAGGCGATTTCTTCTGCCGAGTCTTCCCCGCCGTTGGATCCAGCCCGAACCACTCCTCCGGCTGGGCAACGCCGTCATCATTAATCTCGGGAGCGAAGACGCTGATGTCAGTACACTCGGCGATTGTCGATGCGCGCTGAGCGATAGCCGGCCGCACCTCCGCTAGCTCCTCGTCGGCCTCCAGCCGCCAGGTGCGCAGCTGGTCCAGGTTCAGCCCCGGATACCAAGCTCGGACGAACTCCAACGCCTGCCCAGCTCCAAGCCGGGCCGCCGACGCCTTCCAGGCCTCAAAGCGGCCAACCGCAACCTCCAGCCAGTCGGCAGTCCGACTCGGGGTGCGGGGAATCGCCTCGCTTGGCCAGAGGGCGGCCAACACCTGCGCTCCGGTGCGCTGGAGGCGGCGGAGCATACGATGAGCCGGCTGGAGCCGCGCTTGGACCGCCAAGAGTTGCTCTTCGAGTGACTGACTCGCGTCCGGCGCGACTTCAGCCCCCGCCTACCGGCGCGCTTCGTGATGGGCCTCGATGGTTTGGGCGGCGAAGACGGAGCAGCCAGGAAAGTAGTCTGCACAGAGAATAAAAAGCAGCTCAAGTCAGAACACAAGTCAGGCGGCAAGGGGAAGGCAAGGAGCGAGGAAGGCGGCTTACCGTCGATCAAATCCTCAATACGGCTGAAGCCTTCATTTAGCACTTGCCTAGTCTCAGCCCAGCCCGCCGCTTCAGTCTCGAACTCGGCCTTCAGGGTGGCTTCGTTATCCTGCGCCTTCTTCAGAGCCGCCTTGTGGCTCTCCTCCTGGCCAGCCAGCTTCTTGGCCAGGCGGTCACGCTCCAGGACCAAGGCGTCGTACTCGGTTTCCTTGGCACGAATGGAGGCCTGCGCCTCACTGAGCTGCCCCCTTAAGTCGGCGTTGGCTTCTGCGAGCACGAAAGACAAAAGAAAAACCAGTAAGGTGAAGTCGTCAGGAAAGATCCGACCCGACTGCTCAGCAGTCGGCCTGAATCTCGGGGACTACACCCAGTGGGTGCACTGACGCGGCCCCACAGGAGATGAACGAAACCAAGTACATACTCCGGCTGCTGATCATGTCTTCGGTTCTCCGACCCAGCTCCTGGGCCTGGGAGTTGAAGGCGGCAGCGCGGAGGTTATGATACTCCTGGAAGATTAGACAGGAGGCGAGAATAAGGTAGTCGTCAAGGAAGATCCGACACGACTACTCAGCAGTCAGCCCGAATCTCGGGGACTACACCTAGTGGGTGCACTGACGCGCCCCCACGGAAGAAATCAAGAGAACAAAGCAACCAAAGATAGAAGACTCACCCGGATGACGGCCCGCGTTGCAAGGAACTCCTGGGTGTATTGCTGCAGCGAGGCGGCTTGGGCCTGAAGCCGGTTCCGAACCTCTTGGGCCGCCACATTCAGCTCGCCCGTCCCGCCACTGGGAGTCCACTCGGACGTGCCGGTGCTGGCCGCCTCCAAGGCCTCCGGCATCCGGTGGGCACCCGAAGCTCGGTGCGGCTCCGGTGCAGCGGTGCCTCCCCCTGCGGGCTGGCACACTGCCGGCTGCACCTCGAGGCCGGCTCCCACTTCCGGCTCACCCCCAGCCGGCTGCTCTGGTGCCGCAGCCGACTGGCCGCCTTGGCCTGCTCCGGTTGGTGCTGCCGGCGGCGCCCTCTCCACGAAGATCACGGAGTCCTCCCTCCGCTCCATCACCGGGACCTCCTCCAGCGGAGGCACATGAATGTTGGGGGCCACGGCGTGGAGGGGAATGGCTAGCAGCGGAGGCTGGTTGTGCGAAGCCTCCGCCTTCGTCTCCGCAGCTACCGCCTCCGCCCGAGCCTTGGCTGCTGCGTCGGCCTGCTCCTTCATTGCCTGGGAGGCCCTTCGCTCCGCCGCCTCCCACTCCTCCCGTGCCTCTCGCGCGTTCCGCTCCGTGGCCTCCCTGAGGTCGGCGCGGGGATCCACGCGGCGGGAGCCTAAAGACCCTCCAGTCGGCCCGACTACGGAGCCGCCCGGACCCCGCTCAAGGGAAAGCGGCGCCCTGTCCAGCGAGCAAAGAAAGGTTTAGAAGAGTTTTCAATCGAAAAGAAGAAGAACAAAAAATATATCCAAGCATTCGACGACTTACGCTGAGATCGCCTGCGGCTGCTTCACCGCCTTGCGGAAGCGGGCCGCCTTCGCGGCCGCCTCATCTCGCTTGGTCGGACTTCTTCGGACAGCTGCTGAAGAGGATCGACACGGCCCGACGCTTCTGGGCGCCGCCGCCAGCAGCCGGCGCGGCGTGCGAGCTCGCGCTTTGATGATCAGGCGTCGGCTGGCAGCGCGGGGCGACTTCAACCTCGGCATCATCCGACCAGTCCTCGAAGCCGGCCGTGAGCCCCGCGCCACCGGCCCCATCGCTTTCCCCCACGATGGCGTCTTCCATGGCGGCCGCTCCCAAGTCTGGGTCGTCGGCATCGTCCACCGTGCGGTCGGGGAGGAGCTGGCGCTCTACCCCCGCGGTCCCGACTGTCGGCGGGAGAAGAGGGTTCTGCAAAAGGCAAACGAACTGATCAAGAGTCGGCTATCATGAGGCCGGCTACAAAAGGAAGAAAAGAAGAAAAACTTAAGACGGGTGGAGGGTTGGCGCGAGAGTACGGCCCCTTGCCGTACCGCCAATCCTCGGCGAGCTTGCAGTTGGAGATATAGTTCACCATGTAGGAGACCTCCGCATGAGGCATCTCCCTGGTGCTCAGCCGGCATGGGTCGAAGCGGCCGCTCATCTGACAAACCATGTGAGGCCGGCTTTGGAGGGGAAGAACCCGGCGCTCCACGAAGGTGGCCACCAAGTCGGCTCCGGTCAGACCCTTTGACTGGATCATCACCCGAAGCCAGGAGACGGCTGCGTTCCCGTCCTGAGACAGCGACCTGGCCCGGTAGCTCCACGAAGGCTGCCTCCCAGCCAGCGGGCCGGCTACGTAATCCGGCAGGTTGACGTAGTCGCCTTGCTGGGCGACGTTCCTCACGTAGAAATAAGACTTCTGCCAAAGCTTCACCGACTGGATCAGCGGAATGGACGGGAACAGATTGTTCTCGCTCGCCCGCCTCATGGCGATGAAGGCTCCGCAGGGGGCGGGCACGCCCGCGACAACGGTGCCGAGTTTGCTCTGGAAGAATTCCGCCCAGAGCTTGAGCGTGGGGAGGACCCCAAGGAAGCCCTCGCACAGCGTGACGAAGGCCGACAGCAGCATCACCGCGTTGGGCGTGAGGTGATGCGGCTGGAGGTTGTAGAATTCGAGGAAGGCCCGGAGGAACCCGCTCGTGGGAAGGCCGAAGCCGTGCAGGCAGTGCGAGCGGAAGATCACCCGCTCGCCTTCCTCCGGTGCCGGCGAAATCTCCTTCTCCGGTGCTAGACGAACCCGAACGAAGTTCTCGCCGGGCAGGCGTTGCGTCTGGCGGAGGAACGCGACGTGGTCCTCATGGACATTGGAGCCATCCCATGAGCTTGACAACGCCATGGGGCAGCGCGGCGAGAAGCAAGACGATGCGGCGGCGGAACGACGCGGCAAAGAGCTGCTGCGGGGAAGAGAAGAAGAAGGAGGGCGAGAAGGGGGTGGAGTGAGGGAGAGCGCGCGAGCCTCTGCCGCTCCCCCTCCTCCTCCTACTTATAGACCGCGCGGCGGAGCCGAGGAGGCGCGGCGTGGGGGAACGTGGGGATCACCTGCGCCCACTCCCCCACGTCCCGCGATTACTGTGCCTTGATGGCAGAATAAAACCGCCGCGGGAAGGCGAGCGGTCCATGTGGGCCGCGGAAGATCCACACTCGGACCGAGGCCTGCGAGTGGAGGGCCCGGGCCTGCGGCGGTGTCCCGTCGCGCGCGGGCGTTGGCAGGATTTCCTCGCCACGTGGCCCGTGTTCCCGCCTACGAGAAACGGAGCTCTCCGAAGTCGGCGCGCACAAGCAAAGCCGGCCCCTCAGGATAGGAAGCTGACCAAGCTTCTCGTCCCTTTATCAGCCTCGAAGCTCGCTCAGCTTCGGGGACTACTGTCGGAGTAAGTGACCACGGGTAGCCTAGCCGGCTCCCCCTGGCCTTTCTGAAAAAATTACGAGCCAATCCGGCTCTCAAGAATCCAAGACATGGGGCCGCCTTCCCCTGGCCGGCTGTCTCCCAGGCCGGCTATTGGAAGGCAGCCCGACTTCAGCCCTCATGAAGAAAGCCGCGGGAGGGCCGGCTCCGAGGAGCCGGCTGCAAGAAGGCCGCCTCCAAGGAGCCGGCTCCCATAAAGCGGTCAAGACCGTACCCCCGAAGTCTGCATCCACATAACAATGATGTGACGGGGCGTGGCTATAGTGAAGCCTGCCACCCCCGAATCCCGGAGCGCGCCTGGCACAGTGCGCCGTATGGGTGGCCATGACCCGTCCGGCACAGCACTGTTGCCACACTGACCCTGATGTCATCCACGACGGGCTACCAGTACGGCCCACGGGCGGTGGGCCCCTTCAGGCAGAGAGACACCTGAAGGCGGCCTGGCCTCCCCCAGTCGGCCCGAGACGGAGCCGGCTCTCTCCAGTCGGCTTGCCACCCCCTCGAAGGAGACGCCCCATTAAGGAGACAAGACGCGGTGAGGCTACAGTGGTCACCCGCCGGACGGCAGCACTGTATCCATGCTTACCTCGGCGAAGCCCTCATCACCAAGATTGAGCAACAATAACCAGCCACCGACAAGGCCCTGGACAGTGGGGCCTGCCTGTCGACCAGGGAGCCGGCAGCTGGCGGGACCCACCAGCCGGCGGGCCCCAGCAGCCGGCGCAGAAGCCGGAGAGCGAAGACACAGACGGCTGGGCCCCCCGCCCAGCCGGATTACCATTGTACCCCCGGGGGGTAGGCCTATATAAACCCCCCGGGACACCCATGCAAAGGGTTGATTCCCTGCTAGTCTCAGACACCACATAGGGAGGAGAAGAGAGCAAGCCAAGCCCTTCTTCCTCCTCTCGCCAAACACCTCAAGGAGCACCGTGTAGCTACTTGTCCATCTAGTGACCATGCGGAGACCCCGCAGAGCAGCAGTAGGGGTGTTATCTCCACGGAGAGCCCCGAAGCTGGGTAAGATTCACCAGCATGCATGTCTTCGCCTCATCCCGTTTCCAGGCACCGGCGATGTTTTACTGGCTCCCACAATGATAAGACACCCGCTGGCATATGTCGCACCTACCACCCGACAGATAGGCTCTACGTTCAAATACAATGGGTGCAAAACAGTTGCACATGCGGAATACTCAGGTTATACTTGACGAGCCAAGCATATACAGATATGGCCTCGAAACACGGAGACCGAAAGGTCGAGCATGAATCATATAGTAGATATGATCAACATAGCGATGTTCACCAATGAAACTACTCCATCTCACGTGATGATTGGACATGGTTTAGTGATTTGGATCACGTAATCACTTAGAGGATTAGAGGGATGTCTATCTAAGTGGGAGTTCTTAAGTAATATGATTAAATTGAACTTAAATTTATCATGAACTTAGTCCTGGTAGTATTTTGCAAATTATGTTATAGATCAATAGCTCGCGTTGTTGCTTCCCTGTGTTTATTTTGATATGTTCCTAGAGAAAATTGTGTTGAAAGATGTTAGTAGCAATGATGTGGATTGGATCCGTGATCTGAGGTTTATCCTCATTGCTGCACAGAAGAAATATGTCCTTGACGCACCGCTAGGTGACAGACCTATTGCAGGAGCAGATGCAGACGTTATGAACGTTTGACTAGCTCAATATGATGACTACTTGATAGTTTAGTGCACCATACTTAAATGGCTTAGAATCGGGACTTCAAAGACGTTTTGAACGTCATGGACCATATGAGATGTTCCAGGAGTTGAAGTTAATATTTCAAGCAAATACTCGAGTTGAGAGATATGAAGTCTCCAACAAGTTCTATAGCTAAAAGATGGAGGAGAATCGCTCAACTAGTGAGCATGTGCTCAGATTGTCTGGGTACTACAATCGCTTGAATCAAGTGGGAGTTAATCTTCCAGATAAGATAGTGATTGACAGAATTCTCTAGTCACGATCACCAAGTTAGTAGAACTTCGTGATGAACTATAATATGCAAGGGATAACGGAAACAACTCCCAAGCTCTTCGTGATGCTGAAATCAACGAAGGTAGAAATCAAGAAAAACATCAAGTGTTGATGGTTGACAAGACCACTAGTTTCAAGAAAAGGGCAAAGGGAAGAAGGGGAACTTCAAGAAGAATGGCAAGCAAGTTGCTGCTCAAGTGAAGAAGCCCAAGTCTGATCCTAAGCCTGAGACTAAGTGCTTCTACTGCAAAGGGACTGGTCACTGGAAGCAGAACTACCCCAAGTGATTGGTGGATAAGAAGGATGGCAAAGTGAACATAAGTATATTTGATATACATGTTATTGATGTCTACTTTACTAGTGTTTATAGCAACCCCTCAGTAATAGATACTAGTTCAGTTGCTAAGATTAGTAACTCGAAACGGGAGTTGCAGAATAAACAGAGACTAGTTAAGGGTGAAGTGACGATGTGTGTTGGAAGTGGTTCCAAGATTGATATGATCATCATCGCACACTCCCAATACTTTTGGGATTAGTGTTGAGCCTAAATAAGTGTTATTTGGTGTTTGCGTTGAGCATGAATATGATTTGATCATGTTTATTATAATACGGTTATTCATTTAAGTAAGAGAATAAATTGTTGTTCTGTTTACATGAATAAAACCTTATATGGTTACACACCCAATGAAAATAGTTCGTTGGATCTCGATCGTAGTAATACACATAATCATAATATTGAAACTAAAAGATGCAAAGTTAATAATGATAGTGCAACTTATTTGTGGCACTGCTGTTTAGGTCATATTGGTGTAAAGCGCATGAAGAAACTCCATGCTGATGGGCTTTTGGAATCACTTGATTATGAATCAGTTGATGCTTGCGAACCATGCCTCATGGGCAAGATGACTAAGACTCCGTTCTTCGGAACAATGGAGCGAGCAACAAATTTGTTGGAAATCATACATACTGATGTATGTGGTCTGATGAATATTGAGATTCGAGACATGTATCATTATTTTCTGATCTTCACAGATGATTTGAGCAGATATGAGTATATCTACTTGATGAAACATAAGTCTGAAACATTTGAAAAGTTAAAAGAATTTCAGAGTGAAGTGGAAAATCATCGTAACAAGAAAATAAAGTTTCTACGATCTGATCGTGGAGAAGAGTATTTGAGTTATGAGTTTGGTCTTCAGTTAAAACAATGTGAAATAGTTTCACTACTCACGCCACCTGGAACACCACAACATAATGGTGTGTCCGAACGTCATAACCGTACTTTATTAGATATGGTGCGACCTATGATGTCTCTTACCGATCTACCACTATCGTTTTGGGGTTATGCATTAAAGACAACTGCATTCACGTTTAAAAGGGCACCATCTAAGTCCGTTGAGACGACACAATCTGAACTGTGGTTTGGCAAGAAACCAAAGTTGTCGTTTCTTAAAGTTTGGGATTGTGATGCTTATATGAAAAAGTTTCATCCTGATAAGCTCAAACCCAAATCGGAGAAATATGTCTTCATAGGATACCCAAAGGAGACTATTGGGTACACCTTCTATCACAGATCCGAAGGCAAGAAATTCATTGCTAAGAGTGGATCCTTTCCAGAGAAGGAGTTTCTCTCGAAAGAAGTGAGTGGGAGGAAAGTAGAAAACTTGATAAGGTAATTGTACCATCTCCCTTATTGGAAAGTAGTTCATCACAGAAATCTGTTCTTGTGACTACTACACCAATTAGTGAGGAAGCTAATGATGATGATCATGTAACTTCAGATCAAGTTACTACCGAATCTCGTAGGTAAACCAGAGTGAGATCCGCACCCGAGTGGTACGGTAATCCTGTTCTGGAAGTCATGTTACTAGACCATGACGAACTTGCAAACTATGAAGAAGCGATGGTGAGCCCAGATTCCGTAAAATGGCTTGAGGCCATGAAATCTGAGATGGGATCCATGTATGAGCACAAAGTATGGACTTTGGTTGACTTGCCCGATGATCGGCAAGCCATAGAAAATAAATGGATCTTCAAGAGGAAGACGGATGCTGATAGTAGTGTTACTATCTACAAAGCTAGAATTGTCGCAAAAGGTTTTCGACAAAGTTTAAGGTGTTGACTACGATGAGATTTTCTCACTCGTATCGATGCTTAAAAGTCTGTCCAAATCATGTTAGCAGTTGCCGCATTTTATGAAATCTGGCAAATGGATAACAAAACTGCAATCCTTAATGGATTTCTTAAAGAAAGAGTTGTATATGATGCAACCAGAAGGTTTTGTCAATCCTAAAGGTGCTAACAAAATAAGCAAGCTCCAGCGATCCATCTATGGACTGGTGCAAGCATCTCGGAGTTGGAATAAACGCTTTGATAGTATGATCAAAGCATATAGATTTATACAGACTTGCGGTGAAGCCTGTATTTACAAGAAAGTGAGTGGGAGCACTACAACATTTCTGATAAGTATATGTGAATGACATATTGTTGATCGGAAATAATGTAGAATTATTCTGCAAAGCATAAAGGAGTGTTTGAAAGGAGTTTTTCAAAGAAAGACCTCGGTGAAGCTGCTTACATATTGAGCATCAAGATCTATAGATATAGATCAAGACGCTTGATAAGTTTTTTTTCAATGAATACATACCTTGACAAGATTTTGAAGTAGTTCAAAATGGAACAGTCATAGAAAGGGTTCTTACCTGTGTTACAAGGTATGAAATTGAGTAAGACTCAAAGCCCGACCACGACAGAAGATAGAAAGAGAATGAAAGTCATTCCCTATGCCTCAGCCATAGGTTCTATAAAGTATGCCATGCTGTGTACCAGATCTATTGTATACCCTACACTGATTTTGGCAAGGGAGTACAATAGTGATCTAGGAGTAGATCACTGGATAGCGGTCAAAATTATCTTTAGTGGAATAAGGATATGTTTCTCGATTATGGAGGTGACAAAAGGTTCGTCGTAAAGAGTTACATCGATGCAAGTTTTGACACTGATCTAGATAACTTTAAGTCTCAATCTGGATACATATTGAAAGTGGGAGCAATTAGCTAGAGTAGCTCCGTGCAGAGCATTGTTGACATAGATATTTGCAAAATACATACGGATCTGAATATGGCAGACCCGTTGACTAAAATTCTCTCACAAGCAAAACATGATCACACCTTAGTACTCTTTGGGTGTTAATCACATAGCAATGTGAACTAGATTATTGAATCTAGTAAACCCTTTGGGTGTTGGTCACATGGCAATGTGAACTATGGGTGTTAATCACATGATGATGTGAACTATCGATGTTAATCACATGGTGATGTAATCTAGATTATTGACTCTAGTGCAAGTGGGAGACTGAAGGAAATATGCCCTAGAGGCAATAATAAAGTTATTATTTATTTCCTTATATCATGATAAAAGTTTATTATTCATGCTAGAATTGTATTAACCGGAAACATAATACATGTGTGAATACATAGACAAACAGAGTGTCACTAGTATGCCTCTACTTGACTAGCTCGTTAATCAAAGATGGTTATGTTTCCTAACCGTGGACAAAGAGTTGTCATTTGATTAACGGGATCACATCATTAGTTGAATGATCTGATTGACATGACCCATTCCATTAGCTTAGCACCCGATCATTTAGTATGTTGCTATTGCTTTCTTCATGACTTATACATGTTCCTATGACTATGAGATTATGCAACTCCCGTTTGCTGGAGGAACACTTTGTGTGCTACCAAATGTCACAACGTAACTGGGTGATTATAAAGGAGCTCTACAGGTGTCTCCAAAGGTACATGTTGGGTTGGCATATTTCGAGATTAGGATTTGTCACTCCGATTGTCGGAGAGGTATCTCTGGGCCCTCTCGGTAATGCACATCACTTAAGCCTTGCAAGCATTGCAACTAATGAGTTAGTTGCGGGATGATATATTACGGAACGAGTAAAGAGACTTGCCGGTAATGAGATTGAACTAGGTATGGGATACCGACGATCGAATCTCGGGCAAGTAACATACCGATGACAATGGGAACAACGTATGTTGTTATGCGGTCTGACCGATAAAAGATCTTCGTAGAATATGTAGGAGCCAATATGAGCATCCAGGTTCCGCTATTGGTTATTGACCGGAGACGTGTCTCGGTCATGTCTACATTGTTCTCAAACCCGTAGGGTCCGCACGCTTATGGTTACGATGACAGTTATATTATGAGTTTATGCATTTTGATGTACCGAAGGTTGTTCGGAGTCCCGGATGTGATCACGGACATGACGAGGAGTCTCGAAATGGTCGAGACATAAAGATTGATATATTGGAAGCCTATGTTTGGATATCGGAAGTGTTCCGGGTGAAATCGGGATTTTACCGGAGTACCGGGAGGTTACCGGAACCCCCCGGGAAGTATATGGGCCTTAGTGGGCCTTAGTGGAAGAGAGGAGAGGTGGCCAGAGATGGGCCGCGCGCCCCTCCCCCCCCTTGGTCCGAATAGGACAAGGAGAGGGGGCCGGCCCCCCTTCCTCCTCTCTCTCCTCTTTTCCCCCCTCCGCGAATCCTATTCCAACTAGGAAAGGGGGGGAGTCCTACTCCCGGAAGGAGTAGGACTCCTCCTGGCACGCCACCTCTTGGCCGGCCAGCCCCCCCCTTTGAGCCTTTATATACGGAGGCACGGGGCACCCCTAGAGACACAAGTTGATCCGCGTGATCATATTCTTAGCCGTGTACGGTGCCCCCTTCCACCATAGTCCTCGATAATATTGTAGCAGTGCTTAGGCGAAGCCCTACGATGGTAGTACATCAAGATCGTCACCATGCCGTCGTGCTGACGGAACTCTTCCCCGACACTTTGCTGGATCGAAGTCCGGGGATCGTCATCGAGCTGAACGTGTGCTAGAACTCGGAGGTGCCGTAGTTTCGGTGCTTGATCGGTCGAGCCGTGGAGACGTACGACTACATCAACCAAGTTAACGCTTCCGTTGTCGATCTACAAGGGTAAGTAGATCACACTCTTCCCCTCTCGTTGCTATGCATCACCATGATCTTGCGTGTGCGTAGGAATTTTTTTGAAATTACTACGAAACCCAACAACTATAGGTGGAATAGAATGGTGATTGTGGAGAAGACAAAAAAGAGAAGATAGTCTCACATCAACTAGGCGTATCAACGGGCTATGGAGATGCCCATCAATAGATATCAATGTGAGTGAGTAGGGATTGCCATGCAATGGATGCACTAAAGCTATAAGTATATGAAAGCTCAAACTGAAACTAAGTGGGTGTGCATCCAACTTGCTTGCTCATGAAGACCTAGGGCATTTGAGGAAGCCCATCGTTGGAATATACAAGCCAAGTTCTATAATGAAAATTCCCACTAGTATATGAAAGTGATAACTCAAGAGACTCTCTATATGAAGAACATGGTGCTACTTTGAAGCACAAGGGTGGTAAAAGGATAGTAACATTGCCCCCTTTTGTTCTCTTTTTTTGGGCTTCTTTGGCCCCCCTTTTTTTATTTAGGCTTCTTTGGCCTCTTTTTTCTTGGGGCAATGCTCTAATATTGATGATTATCACACTTTTATTTACTTACAACTCGATACTAGAACAAAGATATGACTCTATATGAATGCCTCCGGCGGTGTACCAGGATGTGCAATGATCTAGCGTAGCAATGACATCAAAAAACGGACAAGCCATGAAAATATGATGCTAGCTATCTTACGATCATGCAAAGCAATATGACAATGAATGCTCAAGTCATGTATATGATGATGATGGAAGTTGCATGGCAATATATCTCGGAATGGCTATGGAAATGCCATAATAGGTAGGTATGGTGGCTGTTTTCAGGAAGGTATATGGTGGGTTTATGGTACCGGCGAAAGTTGCGTGATACTAGATAGGCTAGCAATGATGGAAGGGTGAGAGTGCGTATAATCCATGGACTCAACATTAGTCATAAAGAACTCACATACTTATTGCAAAAGTTTATTAGCCCTCGAAGCAAAGTACTACTACGCATTCCCCCAGGGGGATAGATTGGTAGGAAAAGACCATCGCTCGTCCCCGACCGCCACTCATAAGGAAGACAATCAATAAATACCTCATGCTCCGACTTCGTTACATAACGGTTCACCATACGTGCATGCTACGGGAATCAGAAACCTCAATGCAAGTATTTCAACTAATCCAAAACTACCCACTAGCATGACTCTAATATCACCATCTTTATATCGCTAAACTATTGCAAAGAATCAAACATATCATATTCAGTGATCTACAAGTTTTATGTAGGATTTTATGACTAACCATGTGAATGACCAATTCATGTCATCTCTCTAAATAGATATAAGTGAAGCAAGAGAGTTTAATTCTTTCTACAAAAGTTATGCCCATGCTCTAACAAATCTAAGTGAAGAAAAAGAGCATTCTACAAATGGCGGTTTTCGATGTAAAGATAAACATGCAATCCAAACTTCAAATGATATAAGTGAAGCACATGAAGCATTCTATAAAGCCATACTCAAAAGATGTAAGTGAAGTGCATAGAGCATTCTATAAAGCCATACTCAAAAGATATAAGTGAAGTGCATAGAGCATTCTATAAAGCCATACTCAAAAGATATAAGTGAAGTGCATAGGGCATTCTATAAATCAACCAAGGACTATCTCATACCAGCATGGTGCATAAAAGAAAAATGAAAACTAAATACAAAAGACGCTCCAAGATTGCACATGTCACATGAATGAAATGAATCCGAAAACATATCGATACTTGTTGAAGAAAGAGGGGATGCCTTCCGGGGCATCCCCAAGCTTAGATGCTTGAGTCTCCTTGAATATTTACTTGGGGTGCCACTAGTAGAAAAAGGGCCCGTTGTCCCAGTTCGTAAGGGCCTTTTATCCCGGTTCCTGAACCGGGACTAAAGAGTCGGTACTAATACCCTGTCCCTTTAGTCTCGGTTCAATCCAGAACCGTGACAGATGGGCCTCCACGTGGCCTGTGCGCGGAGCCTAGGCAGGAGGGCCTTTGGTCCCGGTTGGTGGCACCAACCGGGACCAATAGGCATCCACGCGTCAACATTTCTGTGGCTGGGGTTTTTGTTTTT
>NC_057803.1:683432788-683441898 GCF_018294505.1 Triticum aestivum | reverse complement strand
TTTAGGTTTTTCATATATTATGTTAGCTAGCTATAATTAATAGAGAGAAGTGTCCTCTCTTATGTCCGTGCTTGGTCGATGCTACGTACTATACATACGTATAGAGAGGACTAGACACGCTAGCTAGCTAGTAAGCAAACAAAGGAAACAGAAGATCGTCATGAACATAGATGCATACAAAGAGAAGTGATATCGACCACCTCTCCTTCTCCGAGAGATTGGTCGAACAACAAGTTCTCATATATCTATCCGACACTACCGGCTACATATATACAATAATTATCTCTTACAAATATAATCTCCTAACATACGGACTCATGGTCCACATAGTATTCTCCGTCTTCAGCGATCATGTGGTCAAGAAAGAATGCCGCCAATTCCTCTTGAATTGCTCGCATGCGAGCTGGTGCTAGGAGTTCATCCCGCTTCCGAAACATCTAATTTGAAGAAGGGGGTCAATACATATATATATATATGAATGAATGAAACTCAACACAAATGATGGTAATAAAATAAAATTTTGAATGTTGTTATTTACGCACTTCATATTGTTCGTCAGAGTAGCCCCGCTCACAGGTCGTGTGGCGGATGGACTCGCAAACGTAGTATTCACAGAAATCATTCCCTTGTTCCTGCCACAACCACTTTACAAGAAATAGAGGTCAATCAAACTGATAAGCAAGAATGCCAAATGGTATTGATGAAACTAGCGCTTGAATCAATAGGAGATGCGCGGAACATACTACTATAGTACTTACTTTCGGGTGTCTAAATTGCAGCTTCTTCGGGAGTCCCGGAGCTTTTTTGGTGAATTTTTTCCAAACCCTGCCAGACAAAGAAAACAATTACTTGATATATTGGGAAATGAACAAAATTGCTGATATGGTGGATAATGATCGATTTAACTTACTTCTCGAGCATTTGAGTCATGTCCGCATAGTCCTAGGGATCTTTTCGTCTTGAGTCTAAGACGGTTACTAGTCCCTGCTCAAGCTTAATCTCTAGGAGAATATAGTGGAAACTGCACACGCATGCATAACTCATCAATTACATTACTATAACCTTGACTAATATATAAGGGAAACCGAATACGCACAAGACAGTAACACTCACTTGAAGTTGTAAGGAAAGAGTATTATATCTTTGTTTTCATTTATTACCAACGATCGTAGCAAGTTGGCCTCGGTATCTGCGGCATGAAATTTAACCTGAGTTGCATCTATGATATTTGTGTTAATGAACCCAATATCACCGATTTGTCGTTTCTTCAATTCAACGATCTTCAATCTGCAAAATATAGTGAGGATAATTATAAATACTCGACGTCAACCCGTGCAATTGCACGGGCTAGTGTAATAAATACCTATTTGGTATAAATATTAAGAAAATATATTTATAGTTATTACTATCAAAGTAGTTCGGAGTTAGATTGTCTATGCATGGGTTATGTTCTATATCTGCGAAGAAAAAAACTTCTGATCTCTAATCATATTCCGGGTTGTGGACCAAACTCAGTGTGTCAGTTTATGCACATGTCTATTTTAAGTTTTTATGTACCATTAAATTTTCATGAAGATAATTTCCACTAATAATTGTATGCACCAAGTAGTGGTCAAATAGACATGTTTAGCACCATGCTAGATTCTAAAATGTCCTATTTTTCAGGACAAATAGCTACATCAAATACACATGTTTAGCACCAAGTAATGGTCAAATACACATGTTTAGCGCTTATCAACCATATTGTGTGATTCAGTTGTTGCTTATGCATTTACAAACTCCTTCCTTGAATTATAAGTTAAATTACTACATCAAATTTGTATGTTACATTTGCATAAAATGTGCTGCATACTATTTTCCTCTCAAATATATCTTGAAAGAGATACTTGTTAGCAAGTCTCTGTCCCATATTAGTTGTCACTGAGATGGATGTATATATATGTATTTCAGTGCTAGATACATCCGTTTGAGCAAAAACTAATATGGTAAGGAGGTAAAAGAATTCATTTTTGCTACCATGCATAGAAGACTTCATATATACTGCCGCAAGAAATTTAGTCTATGTCTTCATGTTCTATTATATCTTGGTGAATCGAAATCCATGTAAACTCTTGGGAGAGACAACTATAGTAACCTCTTTGTCATGTAAAGAAACATAGTTACCACTTTATCATGTGAAGAAACATAGTAACCTCTTTATCATGTGCTTAGCATGCCAAATGAAATCAACAATCAAATCATATCACATGTTGTTGGTTCACATACAATTTCCACAAAGAAATAAAATTAGAGAAGTATTGAATTGGGGAGAAGGAAGAAAACAAATCAAGGTCAACACTTGTTAATTATATAACTTACGCGGCAGCAACAATAAAGGTTCATAATGTCACATCTCGCATATTTACCTTCCAAACTTAAAAAGTGGTAGAAAAGGAATTTATGGGAAGATGAATCTTTAACCTGCAAGCGGATTTGTTGCCAACACCAGGAGACATCTAATTTTTGTTTGTCACACCACAGCGGCATTGCTTTATAGGAATACCCGATGGGCACAAGAATGTCTAACTTAAATCTCATTCCAAGTGACCAAGTACAATCCAATATAATCTGTTAACCCTTTGCAGTTGATTAAATATACAGAGAGGAAAAAAAATGAGAATTGAAAGTAGCAAATCAGAAATTCCTTGGTGAGTTCAGCTCAAATCCAAAGGAATAATGAGATTGTGGTTCTAAGAAGACCACCATGTGACAAAATATTTGGATGCAAGCATTAACTTTTGCATGTCACAACCATGTATTCAATGTCTACGTCAAGGTTGAAGCCCTTGTGGTTTCGGCATGTACTACCTTATTACATCTACATTCTCTGTGTCGACTAAGAGGCCAAGAGCAGAGTGCATATGCCATCTGTCATGGATCACTTTTTAATTTCGATATACCATGCCTTGTATCCTGGATCTATATATTTTCAGCTATGCTACTACCAGTCGATGTCTTGCACACACATCTCACATACGGAATGATATAAAGATTTAGCAAAACCACATTACATGTTCAGTAATAATGGAGGTAAGAAATCATGACCCTGTCACCCATGTGCTTGAACAACACAGTAGTAGAATCATTGATAGTGGCATAAACTATCTACTCGAATAGTACTGCAGTAGAATCATTGATACTGGTTTGGTCGTATCTTTCAGAATGAATTTAAAATGCCTCACATTTAAACTAATTATTTTAGTTGGATGCCCCTCTGTAATGGCACATAAGTTTGCTTGTATCTTTTAGAATAAATTACCACGTAGAACTACTTCAAAACAAAAAGAAAAGATTATAGATGGAACATTAGAAATAAACTTTTGTGTACTAATAGCTATTTTCTTAAGCATCTGAAAAATGAAACAATTATTAAATCTGTTCTGTTTTTTAATTTAAACAACTTGCACTAATTTTGCATGGTTATGCTTATGTAAGAAATCAATCGAGCAACCTCGCTTCTCGATCGTGAATCCTTAGAAGATACGTATTCACCTGAAACAAATAACAACTTTTTAATATGATTTTGAGAAACTAAAATAGGGAATATTCTGTGTAATTACCTACTGAAATATAAACAATAAAAACGTAGGTGAAATGGCATATAGTAACTGTTATTTTCTCACGCACGCACAAATAATTAAATATGCACCTAAAGGCTGAATAATAAATCTTTATATGTACGTGCATGTAAGTATAATGAATATTTATTCCACACTTGCAAGAATCATAAGAACACATTCAACAAATTAAAGAGAAAAATGTGTACCATATACGCAGTTGCAGATTGTGTGACACCAATCAGATCGTTCCTGCCGGAAGCAAGCAAGAGCCCTCTGCTGTCTTTGCCTACAATGCATCCGTGAGAAGTTTCATGACCTGGTGCCACATGGGAGCACACCCGGTTACTCTGAAGTCTCAACACCCCTGCTGCCGCAATTGAAACTCTAATTGTATTCTTTGGCGCTGGATGTTTCTCCTTATTTTCTGTGGAAGTGGAACACAAATATCGGAACTATCACCTAACACTGAGTTAATAGAAGATCTAAGCAACCGATTTGCAGGCCCCACTTCTGTAGGATCAAACAGAAATACAAAAGAAACCGTTTCAACTCTTCAACATATATTGTTCTTAAAGAGGATAAATTAGTGGATAACTACATGCAAGGCAATGAATCAATCTCGCTGAAGCCCTTGAACCACTCCTTCTTGCTTGATTACTTTGAAGCTAACCTTGACGCTCTCCACAACAGCATGACGCCTTCCACACTGACGACTGCATGTAGTAGAACACATGAATCTTTCCTCTTTCAATCTGAGCCATGGCTGAATATGGAGATTTGGAGCATGGTTTCCCATGTGTGTGTGTGTTCTCACCAGTGTGCGCCTGCAGCCGAGGAGGATTTCATATCGGACTTCAGATTGTGTGTGTGTCTCCCATGATCAACCCGCATAGTTTTCCATGTCCATGTTTGTTTCCATGATCAAGCCGTCAGGTGGTTTCTTTGCACATCTGTCCAGGAGATCAGTCAAATGCTAAGCACCAAATACTTGTGCCACTCACGAGAGGACGGCCGGCGGCGAGCGATTGACTGGATCTGGCGCTAATATCGGGTCAGCTGGAGAGGATCTTCCGCGGTGTTGGTTAGATTAGGAGAAAGTTTTTCCTATTCATAGAACCGGCGTGAATAGCGCCTACAGTGGAAGAGGATGTTACGACCGCGTAGGCAAGATTAGGAGAAAGTTTTTTTCTTTTGTAGGATTATTAGGGATAAGGCAGTTTTTTTTACCCTTTTTACAGGGCTGATTTGAGAGTTTGTTAGAGATACCTGAGAGATTGACCGAGAGATTGAGGGAGTTGTCACGGGAGAGAGAGTTTTTTTCTTGACCGTATAGAAAGTTTGTTAGAGACAATACGTGCCAGATTGCCTTACAGATTGAGGGAGTTGGGTCATGGGAGAGAGGTACGTGATTTTTTTTGTCATTGGAGAGATGTGTTATTTTAGGGGTATTGGAGAGATATGTGAGACGTGAGAGATTGAGAGAGTTGCGTAAAGGGAGAAAGATACGTGAGTTTTTTTATGCGAGTCAGATTGGGTCATGGGAGAGAGATACGTTAGTTTTTTTAATATGAGCCGATCTACACCATAATAACTCGGCCCCACCAGATTAACGGCTCCTAATTACTGATTAACGTGAGAATTAATAGAGAGTCTGTAATTAGTATAGGTATAGATAGATAGACATGCAATGAAAGAGCCGATCTATATAGAGAGACTTAATGATAGAAGTAGTACTACTTACAGACAGTAGCAGGTGACCATTGCTTTATCGAGGGCCAAATGATTGAAAAACTGAAAGAACTCCTCAAATGGAACATGCAATAGACCAATTCCAACGAGGTCATGCTCCTTTTTAACTCTCACATACAAAATACTCCTCCCCCCAGACTCTTTGCAGATTTTCATGTACCAATCATGCAATCTTCGCATCATCGTTGATAGAGATCTTTCATCTTTGACGAGAGGCTTCCCATACTCATATCTTTGTATCTGCACCTCCATGAAATCATAATGTACATCGTCGGGCAGGTAATCTCCAAGATTGCTATAACAGGGCACCATCCTCGGATCATTAGCGACGATGTCGCTAGGCACCTTGAGCGGGGGGCACGATTGCTTCGCTTGTTCGCCGAGTTGTGCAATTTGTTTCCCAGCTCATCGTTCTTTCAGCCTTTGATCACTGACAGTACTTCCCGACCGCTCCGCTTCGGCAAATTCCTTTCCAATAATGTGCTCATAGTTTCCTTTAGGCGGAGACTTGGGTGGTTTTGTCAGGGCAGCCAGAGTGCGCTTTGCTCTCACCGGATCTAACTTCTCCTCCGGAGGTGGATGTTTCTTTGCTTTCACCCCTTCAAAGAAGTTCCTCACTTCTTCTCGCGCGATCTCGGAGTTCTCCTCCGGGGTCCTCTCGTATGGTAACTTCTCCGGAGTCTTTAGAGAAGGACCAAATCTGGATGTCCTCCCGCCTCTGGCTGTACTGCTAGACGCCGACAGAGCAGACGGAGCGGTTGTCTTCTTTACTTGCTTACGAGGCGGAGGAGAAGGACTACGACACGCCGGAGCAGCCGGAGCGGCGGCAGGTCTCTTCCGCCCTTGCTGACGAGGCGGAGAAGGAGGAGGCTGGCTGCTCGGGCGTGCCGGCGCAGGTGGAGAAGGAGGCGGAGTGCCGCCACGCGCCGGAGAAGGAGCCGGCCGAGTGCCCTGATCGTCACTCGCCGGAGGAGGAGGCGGTGGAGGATGCGGAGTGCCCTGACTCGCCGGAGGAGGAGGCGGAGGCGTCCAGTTCGGAAGGTTGATGAGCTCCTTCCGCCATAGGCATGGAGTCTTTAGAGCAGAACCCAGTCGAGTCTCCCTTCACCGGTAGGGTGGTCAAGCTGGAGGTCCTCAAATCCCTCAGTTATTTCATCCACCATCACCATAGCATATCCTTCTGGAAGCGGCCGATAGTGAAAAGTTGCGTCGGGTTCAGTAGGAAAAATAGAGCCAACAGCTGCCTTGACCTTCATATTAATCCATTGCGTCATAAGGTGGCAATTTTGAGACTCCGTGATAGCATCCACGGGATAGCTGGTAGGAGCCGTCAAGACATGCTCCGGCTGAAGCAGCTCGGTGGAAGCCACGCTGCTTCTGCTGAGATGGCGGGGTAGCTTCGGGGGAAGCTTCAGCAGTTCATTTGCCGCGATTTGCTTGTCGTTCCTCTATCGCTTGTACCCTTGCTTGCAGCGCCTGCATTTGGGTCTGCTGCACTTTTTTCCTCCTCTCCTGGCATTTGTAACCTCCGGCGTCCAGAAACCCAACCTTCCACGAAATGGAGCCTGGCGTGCCTTGTGTCCGTCCAGGGTGCTCAGGATTCCGGAGGGCCATTGTGAGCTCGTCGTTCTCTCTGTCTGGAACGAACGTCCCTTGCTGCGCTGCTTCGATATACTGCTGAAGCTTCTTGACTGGTATGTCCATTTGATCATTTGTCCAAATGCACTTCCCTGATACAGGGTCCAAGGTTCTGCCAGCCCCGAAGAACCAAGTCCGGCAACGGTCTGGTCAGTTAATTGTCTCTGGTTCGATCCCTTTATCAGCCAGATCATTCTTAGTCTTGGCCCACTTAGGCCGGGCTACGAGGTAGCCACCTGACCCCGTGCGATGGTGATGCTTCTTCTTCGCAACATTTTGCTTGTTTGTCACTGACATCTTCTTACTCTTTTCCGATGTCTTGTGGGCCACAAATGCGGGCCAGTGATCTATGATCTTCTCATATCTGCCGTGAATTCTGGTGTCTCTTTATTTTTGACAAACTTATTCAGCTCTTTCTTCCACCTCCTGAATAGTTCTGCCATCCTCTTAAGAGCAAAGACTTGATTAATTGCTCTTTAACTGGCTTCTCCGGATCATCCTCTTACGGTAGGGTGAAATTTGACTTCAGCTCAGTCCAAAGATCATTTTTCTGCATATCATTAACATAAGACACCTCAGGGTCTTCTGTAGCCGGCTTTAACCAATGCTGGATGCTGATCGGGATCTTGTCCCTAACCAAAACCCCACACTAAGCAACAAATGCGCTCTTTGTCCGGAGGGGTTCAATCGGTTGGCCGTCGGGCGCGATTGCTATGATCTCAAATTTTTCATCCGAGCTCAACTTTTTCTTCGGGCCTCGTCTCTTTACCGAAGTTGTGCTCGACCCGGAGGGCTAGAAAAAAGAACAAAGACTTAATTAATATTTGTACATACCAAAACAATGAATGCATCAATTAGCTAGTTAGCAGAAGCTTAACTAATATATATATACCTTGCCGAACTCGGTTCGGTCTCCTTCTTGCACCGGCATTGGGTCACCGGAGCCGTCCTCACGGTCTCCTTCTTGCATCGGCATTAGGTCACCGGAGCCATCATAATCATAGCCAGCTGCTTCCAGACCATCAATGTTGTTGAGAAACAACGAGCAGACGGCATCACTTCCTCGTGCGATTATGTCCCCCAACAACTCTTCTTGTACTTCGTCTCGGGCGGTGTCCATAGTTTCTACAAATATTTACAACATGGCAATTATTATTCAAACATGACAGATGCATATATTAGTGGCAAACGTAGAACTAATATTAATTAGTGGCCTCGACGCTACTTCTCTAGGGTTTGGGGTGGCCTCGACGCTGCTTCTCTAGGGTTTGGGGTGGCCTCGACAACGCATCAAGGATAAAAAAAGAAGAGGAAGAAGAAAAAAAAGAGGAGAAGAAAGAATAGAAACTCCTCTATTCTTTCTTCTCCTCTCTTTTTTCTTCTTCCTCTTTTTTTATCGAGAACGAGGGTCGTCGAGGGTCACCGAGCGGTAGAGGAAACCCTAAATAGCAAGTATCGTGGGTGTGAGATACATGTGGCCGTCGGTGTCGGAAACTACATCCACGTCCCACAAGTGACGTTGGCGTCGAAGCCCGCGTCACTTGTGGGACGTGGATGTAGTGTCCGGCACCGACGGCCACATGTATCTCACATTGATGATACTTGCTATTTAGGGATTCCTCTATCGCTCGGCGACCCTGACCCTCGATGACCCTCGTTCCCGATAAAATAAAGAGGAAAAAAAAAGAGGAGCGTCACTTGTGGGACGTGGATGTAGTGTCTGACACCGACGGCCACATGTATCTCACACCGATGATACTTGCTATTTAGGGATTCCTCTACCGTTCGGCGACCCTCGACGACCCTCGTTTCTGATAAAAAAAAGAGGAAGAAGAAGAAAAAAAAGAGGAGAAGAAAGAATAGAGGAGAAGAACTCCTCTATTCTTTCTTCTCCTCTTTTTTTCGTCTTCCTCTTTTTTATCCTCTTCTTCCTCTCATGTTCGATGACCCTCGACCCCTCGGCGACCGTCGACCCCCTCTCGACCCTCGACCCCTCGGCGACCCTCGACGACCCTCATTCCCGATAAAAAAAAGAGGAAGAAGAAGAAAAAAAGAGGAGAAGAACTCCTCTATTCTTTCTTCTCCTCTTTTTTTCTTTTTCCTCTTCTTTTTTATCCTCTTCTT